>NC_092874.1:437618524-437648524 GCF_028372415.1 Notamacropus eugenii
AATATCAGAGATCTTGCCTAGGTCAAATACCTTCTTTCATTGGGGAGAAAGCTGAAGTTCAGAATATTGAAGTGATTTATCTGATATGCCATAGTCAGTTGGCAGAAGAGTGGGAACTCAAACCCAAGTCTTTTTCAAGGGTCAGTGTTCATCCCACTCTTTCTCATTACTTCCCCAAAGATGCCACGGAGTTTGATGTGGTAACTATCTCTTCCCCTGTCATTCTTCGCTCATTTTACATTTAAGTGTGTTTAAGAAGAGCAAATTCTGAGCTAGGTCCATTTACCTAGGTATGAGTGGGAAGGAGGGAGTGTGTGTGTGTGTGTGTGTGTATGTATGTGTATATGTATATTTTTGTATATGTGTGTATACATATGCACACACACATATATTACAGATTTGACATACTCTTAATCAATTTTTAGGCCATGGTCTTCAGAAATTCACTTGAACATTCTCCACTGACCATGGATATGAGAGTATCATGTTGAAGAATCATATATTCAAAGCTGGAAAAGACCTTTGAGATAATGAAATCTAAACCTTTTTTTCATTTTCAAAAGAACAAAGTTGAACTAAAGTTAGTAGAGTTGGAATTAAAATCAAATAAATCAAATAAATATTTGCAATCTAATATCAAATTCCCTTGTGCTATCTGCCTCCTCAGGTTTGAAGATGGAATTTTTTTCGTCAAAAGCTACTCAGAGCCAAATCGTGTAAATCAAGTAACTAGGCAAGCTGCTTAATAATTTTATGAGACCAGAAAGTTTCATACATCAAGGAATAGATTGAGGAAAACAGTATCTTAAAGTATCTCCCCAAAAATGTCAAAATATTTTGAATGAGTGATAACATTGAAATGGGCATCTCTGTAGCTCAAAGGATAGAGCGCTGGACTTAGACTAAGGAAAACTGATATTCATGAGTCTAAATCTGGCCTCTGACACTTTCTGTGTGAATCTGAGCAAGTCATTTAACCATGTTTGCCTCAGTTCCTCAGCAGGAAAATGAGCTGGAAAAGGAAATGGCAAACGATTCCAGTATCATTGTCAAGAAACCCCCAAATGGGGGTCATGAAGTGTGACACAACTGAAACACCTGAACAGTACAGGCCACGTTGGAGTATATAAGTGGCTTCATAAAGTGACTTTTTTTAATGACCACACCCATATCAATAAAATTTCTGTTCTTTTAGGTTTCTTAAAATATATTCTATTTTCATGTTATATGAAGGCATTCAGGTATTAGCAAAGAACAGACACAGCTTTGTATAGTCTATATAATAAACCACATCTTTACTGTTATATAAATGATGAAAAGATATAAAGATTATACGATTCCACCATGATTGCTTATTGACTATGGAAAGTATGGGATTTAGTAAAGATCAATGACACCTTAGAGACCCTCTTCCAACATGGAAGTCTTCCATGTACATGTCAAGAGAAAGGGATAGAAACTAAATGTGTGATTTTATTGGTATAGGTAACTTCTAGATGGGAAAATTACTTCTACTATACTAAAGCAGCTCAGCACACACATACATATGTATACATATGTGTATGTATATATTATATACCTATATATATTTCTCTCTCTCTCTCTCTCTCTCTCTTTATATATATATATATATATATATATATATATATATATATATATATATATATATATATATATATATATATATATATATCAGAGACAAGACTTGAACCCAGGTCTTCCTGATTTCAAGAACAATTCTGTCACTAATATAAAAGCTTCTTCCAAAAATGCAACAACAGAAATCACTTTGATAACCCTTTCATTACCAATATTAAATGAAGTATCAAATATGATTCACAAATGCTTTAAAGGAAATTTAGCCACTGGCATTTAGGAGATATAGCACTGAATCCAATTCAAAGGATTCCCTATAGCTGGCACAGTCCTCTAGTTTGTAGATAATCTTATGTTCACATCATGTTCACATAACATGTTCACATCAAGCCCCAAAACACTGCATTCTTCTGGGTGAAATCTATAGTAACTAAAGATTATCTATCAACACATTTAAAAAATAAGTGGATGAAGAAAGCTTGTATTCAAAAGAACTCTTTTCTTGGTTCAGGGGTAGCTTCCTCAGTGTGAGACTTCAGCCTAGCTTATGGTGAACATTTACCATATTTCTCAAATCTTGCACTAATGTAAGCTAGGCTTGGACACTTACTGATTATGTGATTATAGGTAGGGCAATGCAAATTTACCCAGTTATAACCAAATAACTTTGGGGTTCAGTGTTCTTCAGTCTATCTTCCTGTTTCCCCATGTTAACAAGTACCTGGGGAAAAATATTAAGGCAGTCTGTATCCCAGATGCGGGTTCATTGTCTATACTGGCATTCTCGTGTATACATAAGCTTCTCAAAGCCTTAAATCCCATAACAAATATGGAATGATTCAATCATATCCAAAAGGATCTCACTACTATATCATATTATCACTGTCCTTGTGATTATGACTTAGAAATTTGCCAAAGTATAAAAGGGACACATTCTTACATCTCTGTTAAGTCTCCTATCATTAGATGAGATGCCTAATTTTATTACTGGCATCCTTTTGCAACCTCATTCTATCATCCAATATGTTTGTTTTTCCACTTGACTTTTTGTTACAAACAAATCTAATAAGCATTCCATCTACAGCTTTTTTTTAAGTCATTGATAAAACATTAAATAATGCGAGCTCAATGATAGATTCCTGGAAACACTCTTCTAGAGACATCTTTGCAAGGTGACCAATCCACTAAGGACTTATCTTTGGGTCTTATCATCTAATCAGTTGCAATTACAATGAATTATTTTAATATCTCAACCACATGCCATATTTTCTACTATGATTGCATGACTTTTTCAAATGCTTTAATGAAATACAAAAATATTATATTTACAGGATTACCCTGATAAGGCAGATTACTATAACCAGACTAAAAAAAAGAGGTAAATTTATTCTGTCATGTTCTTGAGAAAAGCCTGATTGCACTTAGTAATCACGACTTGCCTTTCTAAATGCTCACAAGCCTTTCCTTCAATAATGTACACTCAATTTCTTACCAGGAATCAAAATTTCACTTACTGATCAATAATTTACAAATTCTTCTCTATTTTCTTTAAAATTAAGATGACATTTAACCTTCTTCAATCCTGAAATGCTCAACATCCTTTGTGGTCTTTTTACAATCACTAGCAATGGTTCAAAAATAATTTCTGCCAGTTTTTTTTTTTCTGTATTGTATGATCTAGTTCATTCCAGTCTGTTGACTTCACACAACTGGAGACATTCATGTGCTCTTATTATCCTTGAGACTTATCTTGATTTTGACTCCTTATATCTATTTGTGTTCTGACCTTTACTGTCCAAACTCTATTTGTTAGAAAAAACAGAGGAATTGAGATCTACCTTCTAAGTTTAACAGTTTCTTTTTATCAGTCCATGTGCCTTGAATATCAGTCATTTTCCTTCTTTGATCTTCTTAACTCACTGAGACTAAATATATGTCTCCCATTTATATTAAAATATTTATATTTCATCTAATTTTCATATAATAATATAAATATATTTATAAATGTATATTATTTATATTATTAAACCTGTCATACTTATATTAAATATATGTCACATATTTATAAATATACGTCTTAGACTTTTTCTGTCCTGCTGCGGCTTACTTACCACTTCTCCATATGTGTGTGTGTCTACGTATACACATATATACATATTTATGTGTGTATACACGTGTGTATATATGTGTAATAGATGTATGCATCTAAGTATGATATACATATATAGAATCAGAGAAAGTAATTGCAAGATGGATGATAACTTATAAAGAATGAGATTTAAAAGATTAAAAACAGAAATAATTGTGATGGGGAAATTGTGGAACAACCACAGAGTTTTTCAGTGAGTTTTCTCAATACAATAGGTTTGTTTAAAAGAGCACTGGATGTTGCATCATGGGAAATCTTGGTATACATCTTACCGCAGACACTTACTATTTATTTGACTATGGACAAGTCATTTCAGTTCATATGGAAATAACTACAGTAGCTAGTAAGGCTCAAATAAGATCACGCATCTAATATGTAAAGACTTAAAAGTTCTTTATAAACGTCAACTATTATTTTAACTACCTCCTTCTCTCTAGTTCCCTTTGCCTCTATACCAAGAAGTCCTAGGAATTTTATCACATTAATATTCGACAAACTACAGCGATTTCCTCTTTCATGTGAAAAGTGAAATCTGATAAATCCAGTCAAGGGGCAACACATCAAGATTAAAAGTTTAAAAAGTTGGCATATTTGATAGCAGTAAAGAAATGCATCTGTGGCTGGGTGGTCAAGGTAACTAGATGCTAGCTATAATGATGAAAATTGTGGTAAAGTACAATTCATTACTCTTTATTGTTATGGAGATTGGGGGACAAGATAGCAAATTTGATTAGATGAAGTCTACTCTTTGTAAACCCATCTTTAGCAACTATGCTTGGTGGGAACTGGCATGCTACCTTCCAAATGGGCCTTATGCCATCAAACAGATGGCTTTGAACAGAGTCTGCCAGAGAACAAGTGTTTGCATCATGTTTTTGCATGCAGCCATACTCTTCTCGAAGGCAGTAAGCCCATCAAAACAGTGTGTCATGCACAGTTTTCCAATTGTATCCAAAAAGGAGAGAGAAAAATACTCTTTGGGAAAGATCCAGTGTTCTTTCAGTGACAGATATCAAGTAACCAACATACTGCTCATATAGTTCTGTAGGTAAGGTAATGCTGTGATAAATTCAGAGATAGGTACTGTCATCTGAAAGCATTTGACTGCTATATCTGAGTAGGAGCTTCTGAAAGGATAGTGGCTGGCATGAGCCTTTTATACACCTGTCTCTCTTAAGAATCAATTACCTGCCATGCTGAGGTCAAAAGACAAAAGACATTGAACATCCAGTGTTCATATTTTCTTTCTTTCAGTCACATTGTAATTCTTTTTTGTTGATTACAGTCATCCATTGTTGAGTTTCCTGCCACCTCTAAAGTGTGAGAAGTATAGTTTAATGGCTTCTAAAATTTAATCTGTCTTATATAGTGTTTTGTGTTAAGTAAAAAGCATTATTTCACTTTGACTCAGAAAGGATCAGTGCTTCATGGACCACCTGGAAAGATAAGGGGAAGTTGGAATACATACTCAGAGTACAATTTCTGAGCACATCACCAGGTGGCATTCCAAGCTGATTCCCCCTGCACTTCATGGAACAATTAGGTTCTGGTCTCACATAATTTCCCCCTTAATCTAAAGGGTCTTATAATTCCCAAAGAAATTCATTACTAGCTTGGCTAATTTTCTCATTTCTACCATGAATCTTTTCTCCAACTTCACATAACCATAAAGGATTACCCCTTCATATTATGACATTAGAACAATCACAGATATTTCTTTTTAAGTTAAATTCTCTAGAAAATTCACTTTCATATTTCCCATTTTGTTTCGTTAATATCACAGGCCCATAAATTTTTGAGTAGAAGACATTAAACTGAACTCCGTTTTACCGACAAGGCCACTGAGGCCCAGAAAGATTAAGTCACTTTACTCATGCCACTAATAAGTATCTGAGGTTAGTCCAGTCATGGTCTTTCTGATTCTAAGTCCAGTATTCTATGTTCTATACACCACTTGGCTTTTAACTTTACAGCCATTTCTAGAGCTGGCAGACAAATGTGGGGAGAGGAAGGAGAGGGACAGGAGCACACTGAGCAAGTGTAAGTTGCAAATGGATAAATGAGAAAATATCTGATCAACTCCTCCCTGTCATTTCCACTTAACCTATTTGCACAGCTTAAACCCAAAGTCTGACTTAACATTATTGCTACATGAAGAAAGCCAACCTATCTCTTACCCCGCATGCCTCCCTTTCTCCATGAAAGCATGAGATGAGGCAGTTAAATTTTATTGTAATTATGCCCCCTGAGTCACTTCACTTTCTATCCACCTGACTTTATAATATCATAGTCAGAAGCTGTCTGACAAACAATGAGTTCATTTGCCATGAAATGCTTTCTTTGAGGGTCCCTGAACCATTTGACAGCTTTGTTTACTCACTGCAGTTGAGAATAGTATCTTTATCAAGGTTTTACTATTAAATGTTTTCCCCTGCCTGATGCCCCCTGCCAATAATGTTAGTTTACTGCCAACTAACAGTAAATAGGTGCCTTGATACACACATTCTCATAGTAATAAGTTTGATATGGCAAGAGCTTTATAATTTTTTTATTGATAAATTTCATTTCAACACAATGGGAAAATCCAAACAATTTCAGATGAAACACTCACAAAGTACTTCCTTAAGAAGTGTTCAGTGAGGCATCATAAAAGAGACGTTATAGCTGCTGGGCCTTGAAACTGTATACTTCAGGCAGTTAACTTTGGAAGGAAGGAAAGAGGAGAGGCATGGAAGGGAGGGAAGGAAGGAGGGAAGGGAGGGAAGAAGGAAGGGGGAAAGAAGAAAGAGAACAACGAAGGGAGGCAGGAAAATGAGCCTCACTTTAATGTTACTAAATGTATATTTGTTTTTACTATGTATTTGACATAATCTTTTAAACTTTGTTTTTGTACTATTACCATGTAATGTCTTTATTATAGTCAGTATATATATGTTCTTTTGGTTATGCTTTCTTCACTCTACATCCCTTTCCATATTTATTAAAAAAAATACTATCACCATCTTTCCAAAACGATTTTATAATTCTTCCTCCCTTGCATGTAATGCTATAACCAAACTGGCCTGCTTCCTGTTTCCTATAGTGGGAATGAGTGTGTTAGCTTAGCATGAGCAGTGCAATTTTATTTCAAGCTTTCATTTCATGAATGTGTTGTAATACATGTTATTTCCCTGTAATAAGATGATTGCTAACATATATTTAGGCACTGTTATAAATGTCCTTCAAATCTGGGAAGCAACGGAAAAACATTTGATAATGATGTTAGGAAAGTAAAGCTTTGATTCATAGTTTTCTTGCAGCATAAAACAGGTAATCCATCACCAATTAGAACTTAGATTTAAATGCCCTCAGCCAGAATCAGAAAAAAAAAAAAAAAACAACAACAACAAAAAAAAAAAAAACTTCTTGGAGGTCCCAGTCTGCTTCTGGGTGAGCACTGGAACTGAATCCTACATGTCCTGGACTCAGGCAGTTGAGCATCTTGTATTAGCTCAAGAGTAGAGCTAAGTGGAGACCCTTGCCAGAGCACTGCCTTGGAGTAGTCCCTAACCTCTAGCTGGAGAGAGGGAGGACTTGCTTACTAGAACCTTTAGGCATCAGGTTGGTGGTTTGTTTCTAGTGGGGCTGATGTTTGTAATAGACAATAAAGCTTCATTACATGCATTGGTGAGTGTAATTTTGTGTGTAACTTAAGCCCTAATAAGTATACGTAACAGTAAATCAGTTAGTCATGTGCAACACATTCCATAAATGTGATATTTCATCTTGGCCTTTGCATTTTGGTATGTACTCTCCCCCACACCTGGAATGCACTCCTTCCTGGGCTCCACCTTTTGTCATACCCTGTTCTCTTCAAGTTCTTCCAAGACCTATCTAACAGGATCATAAGATAATCAAATTAGAATTAGGAACAACTTCAAAACCGTGTTCCAACATCTTCATTTGATAGCTGAGGAAACTGAGGTTCAGACAGATTAAGTAACTTATTCAAAATCATACAGGCAGTAAGTATCCGTGGTAGAATTTGAACTGAAATCTTCTAACTCTGAAGGTATTTTTCTTCCCCTTGTGTCCATATATGAGCCCTTTCTAGATGATCCTCCCCCACCACACACACATGTTAATGCTCTGCCACTAAATTATCCTTGGAAGAGGAATGATGTAATAAGACATGCTTAAGGAGGATTATTTACATGGTTGTGTGCAAACTGGATCCAAAAATGAAATACTAGAAGCTGTAATCACATTACTCAAAGGAAAAGGGACTTGCAAATGTAAATGCACAAATCTTTGAAGAAAAATTATAGAAATTCTATATTGAATTTCAGTTCCAAGTGTGATGACAATCAACACACTTGCAAGATAAATCTCTTTCCAAACCAGTTCATGATAGTTCAGGCTGTGGATATAAACATTAAAAGTAAAGTTCTATCTCTAAACCAGAGTCAACTTCCTTCTTCCAACCTAAAGGCTTGAATATTCCCCTGGATAAAAAATAAAACTTACAGTAATTAGAAAGGTAAACATATATACTTTTGTATATCTCTTCTTTATTCTCCCCTTCAAAGACTCATTCAGCCTCTAGCCTTATAGTGCTAAGTTGAATTCTTGCACTGCTCCCAGAAGGACATTAATCTGGGAATGATAAAAAGGTACGTGGATTGCCATTTGCCTCACATTGTTAAATGACTCATGAACAGTAAGTAGTCGGGGAGAGTGTCTAATAGTCCTAGCTTCTCCTCTAGTTTGGAGGCTATTACTGACCCTCATTGCAGGACTCTCAATGTTCCACAAGAAGACTGCCATTCATGAGTGCCCACCACTCAGTCACTCGATTCTTCTCATCACAGTTGCAGTCTATGGGATCAAGGGGCACCATTACATCGGAGGATGGGAATTCAAGGTCCAGGAACTTCTGCCATTCCTAAGGTAGTATGGATATGGCAGTTGCTTCATCTGATATGGCTCTTGCCCATGCCCTCCCATGAATCCTCAATATAGGATTCAGCCAATCATGAACTCTGAGAATGATGGCAAGTGGTATATTTCCCATGTTGCTAAGTTCAAAGAGCCATTTTAATTGTCTTCTGTATGCAGATTACTCTCAAACAGATACATCTACATAAGAAGTTAGATGATGGAGAGCACTAGACTTGGAGTCATAAAGACTTGAGTTCAAATTTAGCTTTAGACACTTACTAGCATATGACCCTGGGCAAGTCACTTAACCTCTGCCTGTTTCAGTTTTCTCAAGGTGATGATAATTCCAGGGTTGTTCTGAGAATGAAATGAAATAATTTTTGTAATGTCTTTTGTGAATGTAAAGCACTACATTATTATTATAATTAATTATTAATTATCCTAGCCATCTCTAATCTCTTTCCTGAATTCCAAGGCTGTCTTTAAAATTACCTGTCATAAATCTTGACCTCTCTATCCCATAAGCAATTCAAACTCAACATGTCCAGAATGGAAATCTTTATACCCCTCCTCAATGTGTTCTCTAAACTTCTCCATGTCTAGTGACAGAACAGCCACCTTCCATATCACTTGGATTTGCAGCCTTGGAAACTGTCTTTGACTCTTCCATGTCCTTCAGCCCCCTGATCCAATCAGTGATTAAGTCTTAATTCTGCCTCTCCATCTCATTTTTTCTCCTTGAACTGTTATTAACTTATTTGGGGCCCACATCATTTTCCCTTCATCCATCATTTCCTTCTTCATCTCTTCTACCTTCAGCCCATTTTTTTGCTCAGATGCAATACTATTAAAACAAAGATCAGACTATTGCTACACTGTCCTGGGACAGAATTGAATCAAAATGAACTGAAATTAAAAATATCGAAAGTAAGGGGAATCAGCCAACATTCTGTGTTGCAGTTCTATTCACCCCTCTCCACTCCCCCCACCAAAAAAAAGATTAAAGGAAGAATAAGGAGGCCTACAACACATCACATGGAGCATTTATGGAAAGATTCAGACAAGAATTGCTGGGGATGAAAAGATGCACATCACTTGAATTCTGTACTGGTAGTTGAAATAATCCTATCTCAAGTCCTCTTTAAATTTAGATGTCAAAGGAGGAAATGCTAGAACCATATCACTGTATATCTTGGGCTTTATTGTACTATCGTAATGGAATACATCTTGGGAACCTTACAGCTCTATAGGAGTGAAGGAGGGGAAAGCACTGAAAAAAAAGAAGAAAAGAAAGACGAGGGGAAAAAATAATAAAAATGTATCTAGAAATATCTCTTCTTTGTATCATGACTATGGGAAAAAGGAGGGTATTTGTTTTCAGATTATGCATAGGAAATCCAGAGAAACATCTGGCTATTAAAAAACAAGATGGAAGCACAACTATTTGGACCAATTGGCTAAACAGGACATATTTTCACTACATCTGAAATTTCCTCTCAAAGATGAACAAAAATATAACAGAAAACCTCAAAGAAAATACATGTCCTTAACCTGCTAATTGTCTTACACAAGAAAAATTACTCTTCTGTCTTGGAGCTCATGAAGCTCTGCAGAAACTCTTCCAAAACTAGAGACCAAAGAAACTCCCAAGGAGCTATCAAATATTACTGTGTTTATTACCTTTGTTTCTTTTTTTAATTTATTAACGAATATTTTTATTTTTTATTTTTTGTTATTTTATTTAGTTTTTTAATGTTCTACAATCACTATCATAAAACTTAGATTTTTACCTCCCTTATCTATCCCCCTTAACCCCCCTCCCTCCCCAAGACAGCATACAATTCTATATGGGATCTACATATACTTTCCTATTGAATTCGTTTTTACTGTAGTCATGTTGAGTAGACGAACTAAAATAAATGGAAGAAATCATATAACAAATCAAAACATGATACACAAAAACATACACATACACAAACATGATCTGCTACATTCTGAGAATGAATTCCATAGTTCTTTCTCTGAGCGTGGAAGGCATTTTGCCTTAGCAAACCATTGGGAATTTTTTTTTTTTTGCCTTTGTTTCAAAGACAAATATCCTCCTCCATAAATATGTCCACCGAAATATGCCTAAGTAATCTTTGTCGTTACTTGAAAGAATGAAGCCCCTAGACTCTGCTGACGTTTGGGTCTGGTAAGGAGTTGCATGACAAGTCTATTGAAAATACCATTTTTTTTATTAAACTCTAGATCCTTGTGAAACAGAACTGAATAGGCATCATCTGTTATCTTGTCTCTTTGAAGCTAAAAGTCTTTAAGCATATTTTCTGAGCAGTTATCTTTGGGATTTCAAGACTGCAGCACATTAAGACTGGAGCACTATGAACTTTGGAGATTCCAGAACTCTGAGACTTGTCTGCCTCTTTAATGGAGGCAAATCTGAATTTAAGAACAGATGCCCCTAAGTAATCTAGACAGCCTTTCCACATTTCACCCACATTTCTTGGCTACTGTATTCCTGACAGCTCATAGACAGCATAGATGCTGAGTCACCAGCTATAAAGGATGTGTTCATTTAGGCGATTTATTTACATCCTCCAATTGGCACTGACACTGAGCATCCAATCTGTAACGTGAACTAAAGGCTTCCTCAGACTGCCCTAGATACATACTTATTTTAATCACTTTGGAGAAATGGAAAAATGAGGAAGAATTCACACCCTCTTACTTTTACTATAATCACTGTCTTTTGAGAACCCTCCCCCAAAAAAATCCACCACAAAAACCTAGACATTGTATAGTCAAATTGTTCATTATAGTTCCTTCCTGCCCGCAGCATGGGTTCTTGTCTCCTTGTCAACTGAGAAAGCATGTTGTTATAGAAAGATTATTGAGTTTTATGTCAGAAAACCTGGGTTCAAATCCCAGCTCTGCCCTTGACTCATTATGTCACCTTGGAAAAGTCATTCAAGATTCTTAAGGACTGATTTCTACAAGTGAAGGAGCATAGATTAGTTAGTGAATCTTGAGTTGAGCTATAAAATATCTAGATTTATGCACCCAGTTCCCAGAGCTGCTTTGATGTACAATGGTCTGGCCTTATCTTTTTGTGCTATGAAACATGGTGGCAGTAGTGCTGGTGGTGTTAGAAATTTTTTTTAAACCAGTGCAGAACAGCAATTTGTTCTCCAACTTAAGCAGTCATAAAGAGTTTCCTGGGTCACTGATAAATGATTAATTCAGGCCCACCCAGTCAGTGTGTGTCAGAGGGGGAAACTGAACTGATACCTTTCTGCAGCTGTCCCCCATTTCTGGAGTTTTCTCTCCTTCCTTGCTTCTTGAATGCTCTAGTTTTCTTCAATGCTCAGATCAAGTAATCACCTCAAAATGAAGTCTTTCCAGGTACCCACAGCTGCTAATTGATCAAGATATCCTTTTCCTAATTGATCACATTTATATATCAAATCCACGCATACTTTAATATGCACGTCTCGTATATGACATATGCCATAGACTATAAACACCCTGGGAGCAGTTTCTGCTTATTAGCAGCCTGTGACATCATTGCCCATCTAGTTCCTGGAATACAGTAGTCCCTTAACGAATGACTGATTAATTCCTGGCTCTGAGATAAGCTGTCTATCTGCTTTGTTACCTCTTTACTAAATTAAATGTAATCAAAATACTTGCATTTATATTCTACCTCTGAAACTGACCATTTGCATGACTTGAGTAGTTAGCTACCTTGTACCCCATTCCTCATCTGTAAGATGAGCAGGTTAATTTAGGTGATTTCTAAGGTCCCTTCTACCTCCAAATAAAAAAAAAATGTGAATTATAAATAGAAGGCATTTTTACAGTGTTTTCCTACATTATCTCAATAAATTTCCCAGTAACCTGTGAGACAAGAGCTAGTTATTATTTCCCCATTTTACAAGTGAAGAAGTAGGCTCCAACACATCAAATGACTTGCCTGGGATTCATACAACTAGTAAGCATCTGAAAAGGATTTGAACCCAGGACTTCCTAACTTCAAATCCAACACTTTACGCTTATCGTGGTCTAAAATTGGAGTGTTCTCTAGTGCAGCATCTTATTACCAATTTTCCCCCATCACCATGGAAACAGTAACTGAAATAAGTAATTTTATGTTAGGACACCATGTTCTCACTTAGAAGCAAGTTTTTTTTTTTTTTTTTTGGTTGGACTTGGACTTGCCTCAACAATGAATGGTTTTAGCTCCCTGGGACTATCTAGACACTTCACACTTCAAACATTTTATAGATCACTGCTATGGCCCTGCTCTTGACAGATCAAAGCAGTCAAGCACAGAAGAGAAAGAACATTTTTAAGAACTAAGGGTTTTCTAATTTTAGGATGCAAGGGCTGAGCTCACTGCTTTTTGCCACTTTCTCTGATGGGCATTTGTCTTAGTCCAGTTGTGGGTGCTATGGGATATTGTCATGGGCATAGTAAATTAGAACCTGAATTTCCTTTTGTATCAAAATATACATGTGTAATGGAATCCAAGCCTCAGAATTCCTATTTCTTTGCATAATAATTAATCTACTATTTAAAAAACCATAGTGAGAATCCCTTGGACATCAGTGGAATCATAGCAATTAAAAATCTTTAACCATAACAGCTCATGGGCAGCTTTATAGGTCAGTGGATAGAGTGCCATGCCTAGAGTCAAGAAGACTCATCTTCCTGAGTTAAAATCTGACCTCAGACACCTACTAGCTGTGTAACCCTGGGCTAGACACTCAAGCTGGTTTGCTTCAATTTCCTCATCCGTAAAATGAGCTGCAGAAGGAAATGGGAAACCACTCCTGTATTCCGGCCAAGAAAACCCCACATAGGGTCATAGAGTGTCAGACATGACTTAAAAACAACTGAACAAAAGTTCATATTTAAATAGATATTTGTAATTTCCACTATTCCATTTGAATTCCCCAACATGTGCATATACATACACACCCGAGTGTATGAGGATGGACATACATCCATACCCTATTTTACAACTGCATAAGAACACTGAGGCGAGTGATTTTAATGTAGTCACACACATAAGTGTCTGAAGTAAGATTTGAAATCAAGGCTTTTCTTACTCTGAGTCTAATGGGTTTTTGTTTTGTTTTGTTACAACATATGACCCTTATGTGAAGTTAAAGTTATGCCTTATATTTTGAAGTAAAACAAACACAAATGAAATATGTATATATATTTATGTATGTATATATGTGTGTTCCCTGTAAATCAAATTATCGGAATACAGGGTTCAGAGAATCCTTGAGAATTATCTCCCCCCAATGTTCTAGGATGGTCATTTGTATCATACTCAATAAACACTCATGACTCTGTTACTTCCAAGATCAAGTGCAAAATCTTCTGACATTCAAAGCCTTTCATAGCCAACCTCCTCCATTCTTTCCAGTCTTCTTATATCTTATACTCCCCTTCTTCTTCGTCTTCCATGATCTAGCTGCATTGTCCTCCTTGTTGTACTCTTGACTCTTCATCTTCGGGCTCCAGGTATGGTCTATGGCTTCTCCCATATCTGGATTGATCCTCATCTCTACCTACTGGTTTCTCTGGCTTCCTTTAAGCCCCAGTTAAAATCTCATCTTATTTCTCAACATCTCTTCATTTTAGCATGGTCTATATTTAATTGTAACCAATTTAACCTGTATATAGCTTGTTTATATATGTTTCTCTACTTGTTTTCACCTTTATGAGATTGTGAGCTCTTTGAAGATAGGATTTTTAACTCTTTTTGTATCTCCAGAGCACAACATAGTACATTTAAAGAATGGTTACTGATTAACTGACTAAACATTTTTTTTTCTTTTCCTATTGGTTTGTATCTGTGCTTAAAGTGTATGAGAAGCTTTTTACCTTGAAAAGACATTTTTCCAAACTCGGTTAACACTTATATACTCCTTCAATGCTTGCAAAAGTCTTTTTTTCATTTGATCCCAATGGCAAATTTAGAATATCTTTAAAATATACTGGGTAATGTGTACTTCACTTGACAAACAATTATTAAGCTCCAACTACGTGCAAGAATATAGAGTACATACACAGATAATTAAATACAAATGTAACAGTAACATCATTGCTCCTGCCCCACCCCACTGTCTGAATCCATGTGCTACATTTTTTTCTCTTTCGCAATTTTGGGGATCATTAATGCCATTAATCAGATTTTTGTATTTTATCCTATAGGTAACAGGGAGAAGTTTGTTGTTGTTATGTTAAACTGAATGACTTGATTAGATGTGCATTAGGCAAATAATTTTGCCAACTATGTATATATGTACATATATGTATATGTGATGGTTTTATTAAAGAATAGGACAAGAAAGAAAGGACAACATCTAAATTTGGAGTATCCACTCCAAATGTTCACATGAACTATTTAGGCCCAATCTGTGGCAGAGCATTACGAGCTCATATTAGTCTGACCAGTCACAGTCAGTCAAATTGAAGCTTGACTTTAACATGGTTATGTCATTTTGGTCCTCTTCGAGGACAAAGGACAACAACCAACCAACAGCACTCCATGTGAGTGGAAACAAATAAGGATCTGAAGTGGTGATGTAACTGCTAATAATTTACCAATACATTAAAATCAAATTATCTTGCTTTGCCTGACTACCCTTTTTAGCTAGCAGTTACTGGAATGTTTTCACAAGTGCACTGGGTTAACTGAAGCTTGCCAAATAAAGCTGTCATGACTTTCCCAGAGAAGGTTTGGAGTGTGGTTTTACTACATAATTACAAACGTAAGGACTTCCAGGGAAATTCCTTATATGTCTTTGGAACTCTCTGGAATGCTGTTTATGAGGAATAAGATGGTCAGTAAAGTTTGCTGATGCAGTACATGGAAAGCACTCATATTTAAGAAAGCTAGAAAGATAGAGAGGGGCCAGAGATAAGGATGTGCAGGACTTTAAATACCAACCAGTAAAGTTTCTATTTGATTCTAAAAGAACAAAAGGAGCCACTGGAGTTTATAGAATGACATCATCAGATCTACAATTTAGAAAAATCACGTTAACAGCTGAGTGGAGACTGGATTAGAGAGATTTGTAACTAGAAAATCAATTAAAAGGGTGTTGTAGTCATCTAGGAGATGGCGCGAACCTGTAAAGTGGTGACTATGTGAGTAGAGAGAGAAATTAGAAAAAGAAATTAGAAAATCTGGAAACTGATTATATGTGTGTATGTATATACATATACTATATATGTATAAACATATACACATATATATACAGATACACACATATATATCTCACTCTCAACACACACATGTGTATGTATATATACACATATATACATATGTGTGTGTGTGTTAAGAAAGAATGAGATGCAGCGATACACAGAAGTTTCAAGCTTAGACGACCAGAAAGATGGTGGTTCTCTTGACAATAATAGGGAAGTTTGATATAAGGTTAGTTTTAGAGGGAAAAGAAAATTAATTCTCCTTTGGCTATGCTGAGTTTGAGATACCTAGAGGACATCTAGTTAAAACTTAATTGACAATAATAATAATTATACTAATAATCTTTTAATTGATTGATTATATACTGATTAGAGCTTGGGGAGGAAACTTTGACTTGGTATGTTAATCTCAGGATTATCCATAAGGAGATGATAATTGAACTCATGGGAGATGATCAGATAACTAAGTACGTATAGATAAAAAAGATGAAAAAAAAAAACACCCAGGATAAAGATCTAGAAGCCACAAACAAAATATATGACACGGATGAAGACCCATTTAAGGAGACTGAGAAGGAACAAACCAAAAAGTAACAAAACAAGATAAAACAGTGTCATTAAACCACAGAAAGAAAAGTCAATTCAGAAAAGGTCAGTAAAATACTGCAGAGACCTTAATAAGTCTGAGTACTGAGAAAATACTGTTAGATTTGCAATTAAGAAATCAGTGGGAACTTTAGAGAAGGCAGTTTCAACTGAAGGATGAGGTAGAAAGCCATATAGCAGAGAGTTTAGAAGACAATGAGAGTATAGGAAAGTGAGGCACCTATTGTAGGTAGTTTGTTCAAGAAGTTCATTTGAGAAGGAGAGCAGAGATTTAGAGTGATAGCTAGGGGGAATGGTACGATCTAGTGAGGCTTTCTTTTTAAGTACAAGGAACCTTAGGAGGTGAAACTGCAGTCAAACAACTAGTAAATAAGAGAAATTAAAAATGAGATAATGAGAATGAGAATGGGAGAAATCTGCTGGAGAAGATGTGCGGGAATGGGGTGAAGAGTCAGTATAGGTCAAGAGTGAATGGGATCAAGCATGAATATAGAGGGGCTGACTTGGCAAGGAGTGGGGTCACCTCTTAGAGACTGAAATAAATGAGAAAATAGAGGGAAATGATGTGAGTGACATGAAATAAAAAAGGCAGGGGAGAGTCTTTCAGCATGTTTTCACATTTTTTTCAATGAAGTGTGAGGTTTAGAACACTCTATGTGAATGAGATCAAGAATCAGGGAAGAGTAGAAGGATGGTCTTGCTGGAGTGAGGGGCTAATTAAGATAGGATGTTGTAAACTTATAGTGAACCAAGTAATCACGGACTCAAAACTTCCTTCAGCTCCATTGAGAATCACATGAATAGGAAGTAAGGAAATAGATGACTGGAGAAATACAGATTTGTGGTCTGACAAGGCATGATTGGTATCCAGAGGTGGTTTTGAGGCCACATATGTCGGACTAGGCCCTCAAGTGCAGCCCTCTGACTGAATCCAAACTTCACAGAACAAATCCCCATAATAAAATATTTTGTTCTGTAAAACTTGGACTCAGACAAAAGGCTGCATCCAAGGACATAGAAGGCCACATGTGGCCTCGAGTAGATTCCCCACCCACCACAGGCTATATAAATACTTGCTGACTGACACTTAAGAATGAAATTCTTCACAAGTCAATTCATCAAACATTTATGAAGTATATCTTATGTGCCAAGAACTGTGCTAAGGAGCAGGGATTCAAAGACAAAAAGAAAAAGAAAATTCCCAGCCTTCACGGTAGTTATATTTTACTGGGCCTACATGTACTTTGAAAAATACACGATCTCCTCAGTATTTATGCTCCCTCCAATAATGCAGATCATAACTGATCCAGATTTGTTTTCATTTGGTTTCAACAACTAAAGAGTCCATCACAAATGACCAGCCAACTGATTATGAGCCTCTGTCCTCCAATGATCTGGTTTTCCAAAAGCGGAGATGATCTGTTCCTGGAATTGTACCTGAAGCTTTTCCAACACGGTAGAATCTTTCAGAGTTTATGTTCCATTAGTGTAGATGCTGAGAACCCAGGCTTATTGTCACTTCCCAATGAGTCATCCAAGTTGAACTTATGGAGAATTAAATTCAAGATTACTCAGTAAACATATAGAGATATGTAGTAACTCAAGGAAGAAGGCGTCATGGAGGTATCTCATGAGCTCATCCTTGGGGAAGGTCAGTGCTGTGTATGAGAGGCAGATATCAGAAAGGAGTATGTTCTAGGTCTATGGAAAGTCAAGGAGCTGTCCAATGGAATACCAATTTCTATGAACAGCTACTTTTACTTTTCAAATAAAGGCATTGTGCAAATGCAATAATCATATATCTCTCTAGGTTGTGGCTCTGTAAATGTCTCATTAAGTAGTTTTGACTTGAAATTCCTGTGTAATTTCAAGTTGTAATCCTGATCAGAGGAGACCTATGGACAAGGTGTAGTCTTGTTCTGGTCTTTGATTAAAGATGAATTATACAAGGGGGAAAAGGTCATTCTTTCCTGTATAGTCAAGGTAATTTAAGAGCCATAAAACTTGTCCTTTTCCTCAAACTGCCTGGATGGTCATCCTGGGCTGATGCAAATTGTAGATCTTTGTAAAAATAAATTAATGCTAATTAAGGAATATGAATGCCAGCACATGGAGTTAGCCAGGTGAGATCAATTGCTCCCCAGTCCTACTGAGGCAAACGACCTCTAATTTTCACCATTTTATTTGTCTGAATTGTAAAGGAAAATAAATTTGTTCATCGATTGGCATTTGAGAAAGCAATTAGTAGTTATAGTTTGTTAGAAAGACAAAACAAAAATATACTAGCAAGATTGCACTTGAATGTCCCAGGAACATAAAAGAAAATGGAAACCAGAGCCAGTATGACCACTTTAAAGGAAACAAATCTTTATTGGGGATCATTTAATTGTGTCCAAATATCTCAGTCTGGGTAAGAGCATAATATTACCCAGCAGCATTTTTTAAAATTTTTACTACCTTATATCATTCATTCATTCAATCAATCAGTAGTAAGTATAAGAAGGGCAGCTAGGTGGTGCAGTGGATAGAGCACCAGTGCTGGAGTCAGGAGGACCTGAGTTCAAATCTTACCTCAGACAAGTGACACTCACTAACTGTGTGACCTTGGGCAAGTCACTTAACTCCATTTGCCTCATCTTGAGTCAGCTCCAGTCATCCTGATGAATATCTGCTCACTGGATTCAGATGGCTCTGGAGGAGAAGTGAGGCTGGTGACCTGCATAGCCCTCCCTCACTCAAAACAAAGTCAAGTGCAAGTTACGTTATCATTTCTCTGATGGCATGGTCTTCTTTGGCATCGAAGGACGAACACACTAAGTATAAGGTGCAGTACAGATTACAGTGAAAGCTGAACGATCAACTGAATGATCAATCACAATTCTACAAATTAGATTTTTGCTTCAGCTAAGGATTAGACCAGCCCAGTGGTTCCCAATAATTTTAAGCCTACAATCCATTTCAGCAATAACAACATTGATAACAAAATGTGCTGTCAATCCTTGGGATAATTTAATAGACTATTTACAATATTCTTTTAGATTTAGTCATTTAAGTATTTGCAATTGCTACAGAGGTAATTTTTGAACCAAAAAGCTTCAAATAAATACATGTTTGTTGTCACAGAGGAAATATATACATGCACACATATATGTATACATATAGACATATATATGCATATATAGATATATATATACATATAGATATATACACACACATGCACATGCATATATATTGTAACTGGGCAATTACTGCTTAAGGCATTACTGAAAATTTTTTAGTACAAGCCCCATGTACCATTGTCACAAACCCTGAGGGTTCATGGAAGTCTTAGTGGCAACCACTGGACTGCATAGCTTTTAGCTCTGGGATTTTCTTCTTCTTTGATGCTGCCTTGGTTGTCTTTATTCTTGGATAAGCTTCCTGCAGTTGGATCACACATTCCCATCAGAAATTCCTGAGGAGAGTAAAATTGTCTTTAATCAGGAGACAAGTAAACCAAAGTTAGGATAATAAACAATGAAAAATTTCTCCAAATTGTTTGGAGCAAAGTATATATGATTATAGTATTGTCCATGTTGACCAATGTTCCCCTTCTTCATCAGTGTGGATAACTGGGATTAGATACTAACTGATATAACAGTTCAGTCTTTACAGCTCTGTGTCTTCTGAAAATGTGTCTTACTGAGTGTTTTTAACATGGAAAGAAAAAGAGATGATTCTATAATATCCCCAAGTCTTGTCTGCCAGTGGGTCTTGATTTATAACATGAAGTGGGTCATTTGGTACCACTGTCAGATGATGGAACCACTGGAAAAAGACAGGCAAATTATAGTGACCCTCACTTCCCCCTACAGGCATGACAAGTGTGCATTTATCCTATAATCTAGTACATAGAACTCTTCTCCCGAGGTATCCGCATCTCCCTGGAGTCTGTAAAATGGGGATAAAAATAGCACTTACATCACACTGTTGCTGTGAAGATCAAATGAAATAACATATGAATGGTGGGTTGTAAACTTTAAAGCGCCATATAAATACCATCTATAAAACACTGAAAATACAAACCAGGGGAAAAAAAAAGAATTCTAATCTCTATAAGTAAGAACCATAGGGTAAATGATTCCTCTTGTGGACTGAAATGAGGCACAGTGAATAGTTCAGGGACAAAATCCATTGCCACTCACCCAGTGTCCCCTGATAAGGATAGCTGGCATTGAATTGACTGAAATTAAATGATTAAAAGAGCTGTTTGAATAAAAAGAAACTGAATGAAAGAAGTCATGATTCTAAAATATCTGTGTATTGTCCCTGAAGTTGTAGCTGATGCTTTGAAGCTAAGGCTTCTAAATAAATCAATCCACAAATTTTTTTTCCATGCTGTGGAGGCCAAACTGAGGAAGCACAGAGCCTTTGATCATCCATTGTAGGACCTAACACAAAACTTCCCCATTTCCCAATAAGTTCCGTGTTTTGTGGTATGGATAGTTAAGATAAGCAATGATGCCACATTATGCCAGACTCAATCAGGGGAAACCAGAGTTTGATCCCTATCTTTCTGACAGGAAAAGGATCTTACTCTTTCCTTAGCCTCCATACTAACAAAGTAAGCAGTTGCTTACTTTGAAGGACCTTCTCTTTGTAATATTTGTAACGTGTACCCCACATGTCTCTTATTAGTACATATTCTCCTCTTTTGTGACTCATGTCTTCTTTATTTATCCCTTCTTTCTTTCAAGACTGGCCCTACCAAAACTGTGAAACAGATAAAATTTATTTCTGTTATTTCCCCCAGTTCCTTTCCTTGTTCAACTCTTCCAGGGCCCACATGCTGCTGCCTGATTGATCAATCTACCTATTGAAGAATAAGCATTTGTCTTAGAAGTACTTTATTAAGTGCCAGGTACTGTGCTAGGTACTAAGATGACAAAGAAAAATGAAACATATATACATCCATACATATATGCAGCAAAATTGTGTGGGAGGAGGGCCTGCACCCCTTGAGGTATGAGGCAAGACTCAGTCAAGGACCTTAATATGATGTCAGGACCTATGGAAACCAAATGATCCATAGACTCTATATCTTTTTCTTATTATACTTAAAAAATATACTTAAAACACCAATTTATTAATTTTCTTTTCAAATATATGGATAACATAGTTTTATTCAGGACAGCTTTATGGAAACAACCAAACAAACAAAAACACAACTAATACTTGTGGGACATACCTATAAGAATAGGGACAGAAACATAATATATCACCCTTTTTCCCCTTTACTTCCTCTCTGATTCCTTTTCTTTTTCTAAGTTCATAAATTGGTGCAGTGAATACAATTCTGGACTTCAGTCAAAGATTTTTTAAGAAGGACATCTTGTTCATGTGTAGAGATCTTTTAAACTAGAATGAGCATTAGAGACTATAAAAAAACCACATTAATGTTACAGATGAAGGAAATGAGCCAGTACTTGTGTCCTATTCCCTCAGGCCTTTGCTCTCTGGTCGATAGCAGTGAATAGTAATACATTAATCATGGCTAATGTCTTGGTTTGAATGTCCTGGCTTAATGGAAAGAGCAGTTCCAGTGGAGTAAGGAAGACCTGCATTCACCTCTTACCTCTGAAATACTGACTTGGTAACCTTGGGTAAAACATTTCTCCTCTTAAGTACCCTAGGAAACTTTAAGACTGTGAAATCAAAGGTTAGGTAGACAGATAGAAAGAAAGAAAGAAAGATAGATAGATAGATAGATAGATAGATAGATAGATAGATAGATAGATAGATAGATGGATAGATGGATGGATGGATGGATGGATGGATGGATGGATAGATGGATAGATAGATAGATAGATAGATAGATAGATAGATAGATAGATAGATAGATAGATAGATGGATGGAAAAGTAGATAAATAGATAGATGGATAGATAGATAGATAGATAAATAGATGATAGCAATTGATAGCTTTATTTATTATTAGTTAATATGGGTATACATGTAATATACATTTGTATATATTTCTATAATATTTTATTATATATTTAGATTATGTCATATATCATACATAATATAATTTATATATATGTTAAGATAACATTACATAATATTTTATAATATAATTATATGTTATATATAAGGTAATATAGTATAAAATATATCCCATAATATAGTATATGTTTACGTTGTTATATATACCCATATTAACTAACAATAAAAGCACTGATATCTATTTATATTTCTCTGTTGATCCATCTTCATCTGTATAGGATAGACTTTCTCCTTGAGGAACATAGTTTTATTAATGTTAATGCATAGTCTTAGAGGTTCTATGTGACATTGGATAAGTTATTTCACATCTCAGGCAGCCTTAAGATTATGAGTGCTAGACAGGCTTTGATAGAAGCGGTTTTCCCTCAGCCCTTTATTGTTTCTGGCAGGGTTTTATTAATCAACCGCTCTGTTTCTCCTCTCCTCCTCTCTTTGACTTTCCCAAATCAAATCACTCTTCACTGGTCATCAGTCTCTAGATTTGCTTGTGTCCTCCACTAGAATATAAGCTCCTCGAGGGCTGGGGATGTATCAGTTTTGTATTTGTATCCCCAGTGCCTGGATAGGGCACATAGTAGGTACTTTATAATTTTTTCCTTGACAGATTGATTGAGTAAAGATAGCTGAGAAAAAAATGAAACCTCAGTCTAAGTGACTAAGTGACATTGCCCTTTAAATGAACTACTGCTTTAAGACTCCAACAAGACATCTTGAGATGGGGGTCCATAGAAGGTAATATCAAGTACAACCCTATCAACTCAACCCTCCAAGAAAAATCCTGTTTATTGTTTCTAGCTTAAAATTGCTACTATCTCTGATATGATTTCAGCTTCTCTGGCCACATCTGCCCTTTCCTCTTTGTCAGCTGCCTTTCCCATCTATTCCAAGCTGTTCCCATGCCTTTGTTTCCCTCCTGATCCACCTGAATAACGCTCTCCTGGTTCTTAGCTTGTATATTTTAGTTTTGGCTCCCTGCTATGACCCTAGCTCAGACTTCTGCTCAGATTACCTGTATTGGTCATGTGCTTAACTAGCCAATTCTCCAACCTGCTCTGCCATTCTCTAATAGTGATTCCTAGTGCTTCCCAGTTTAGCATTGTTTGGCTCCATCCCAGGCACCTGGCTGAAACCCACTGAAATTACAGCTACCTGAAGCAGCTGATCCACACACTGCTCTCTCCCTCTCCCTCTCTTCCCCTTCCTTCCCTCTCTCCCTGTTTGTCTGTCTGTCTGTCTCTGTCTCTGTCTCTGTCTCTGTCTGTCTGTCTGTCTGTCTCTCTCTCTCTCTCCCCAATTCAAGAGAATCTTTACATTGACCTTGTATATCTCTTCTCATTGTCTGAGTTAATCAATCACTTGGCAATTATTAACAAGTGCCTATTATGTGCCATGCACTGTGCTAAGCAAAGGAGTCCCTCTGATGATGTCTGATGATAGATGCTGGAGAACATCACGTCCAGTTTCCCCGTATGGAAGTACAGCCTTCTTTTTACTAAGATAGTTTCTTATGGTGAACTGAGTTTCTCTTTGTTGATTGGTAGGTTTGAATAATTCCACTGAAAAATGGCAGCGGCATCCCCTGATTCCATTCAATTCAACCAACATTTATCAAGTACTTGCTTAAGTTCAAGCAAGGTAGAAGCTAGAAGGCTGATGCTGGTAAGGAGAAGCTTTGAAAAGGAACTTATCCTCTCCCTGCCCTTTAAATGTCTACTCTGTATAAAATTTATTAATGGGAAGAAGGAAAGAGAGAGAGAAAGAAAAAGACAATCACAAAAAGGGAGACAGAGACACAGAGACATAGATAGAAACAGAGGCAGAGACACACAGAGGGAAACACAGAGAGAGGCAATGAGACATAGGCAAACAGGCAGAGACACAGAGAAAGGAAAACAGGCACACGGGCAGGTAGGCAGACAGACAGAAAAAGACAGAGACAGAAACAGAAAGACAGGAGAGAGGGCAGTTGGACTGGCCCTTGAAGGAAGCTAAGATTCTAAGAGGTTCTATATTCCAGACACGGGGGACAATTTGTGTTGCCTGCTATACTTAATGTTGAAAATTAAACAAAATCCACTAGTTTTAAAGAAGGAGCTTGAATTATCCTAATGCAACTGGAATCTGAAAAATTAATTCATCCAAAGGGAAAAATCATATTGTACCTAGCATTTTGGAAATGTTTTCACATGCTTTAACCAGCTAGCTAGTTATGCAGCTCTGAGGCAGTTTGCTAGCACAGGGGAGAGAAGATGGAATCAGAGTCAAAAAGACCTGAATTCAAATCCTGCCTCTGACACTTACTGGCTGTGTAACCCTGGATAAGTCACTCAACATCTCTGAACCTCAGTTTCCTCATCTGTAAAACAGGAATAATGATATCTCATAGGATTGCTTTGAAGATTAAATGAGATAATATATGCAAAGTATTTTGCAAATATCAAACAGCTCTTATAGATGCTAGCTGTCAGTTATATAAATATTATTTTATTAATCTATCTAATAAACTGGGTTATATACTGCTAAAAAACCGCTGGTCCTTTGAAGGACTTGGGCCTGTTTCTTCTAATGAACTGATAAGTAAATACAGTGAAAGAAAAGAGGTAATTTTATAATCTATTAGCTTTGGGGAAGTGAAAGCTTCTAATATCCACTTGACTTACCCATGAATCACTTCCTTGTAACAAAGACTCTTTGAAAAACTGAATTGAAAGGCTAAAAATGCTATAATGGACAAAGATAATCTCCGTATGAAAATGGATGAATCTATTGTGCATTGCATTATGACACTGATTAGGGCATTAGAACTGAAGTTGTATCTTTTTAATCAAATACTGTCTTTTTGAAGAGACCATCCCTTAATAAGTGGTTAACATCCTTCCATGGAAACTACAAAGTAGCAACAGAAGTATTCTCATCAAAACTAGGGCCAATGAATCACAGATTCTGGAAATCAAATCTGATGTATAAGACTGTGATTCCAAGGAAATGATATGCCTTGGACCTCATTAACTGAATAAGTGTGTGGAGTACTGGAAAAAAGCAATGATAATAACATAGATGAATATATAGATATACATATATACACATATTCATATATCTGTATTTGTACGTATATGTACATATATATATGTATGTATATATGTGTGTGTGTGTGTGTATATATAGATATATAGATATATATAGATATAGATATAGATATAAAATCAATCTTTCCATTTAGCCAGGGTAGGAAGTTACCTATGTTGCCTTTGGACCACCCCAAATCTCTCTTTGCCTATTGATTGATGTCTGACATTCAACCATAGCAGCTTATTTCTTTTTAGCATAAACACTGTGAAAGTATGTCCTTCCCATGAGACTTCTAAAAGTTTAAGCTACCATACTATGGAAGAAATGTTCAAGACCAATGTAATAGAAGTGACTGAACACATGTGGAGGGAACACGTGATTGTGCATATGAATAAGAAATATGTACTGCCAAGATCCATACATGAATAGGTCCATGTAGAACACATACGTATTGAGACATAAGTGAAGGGAGGCCAGGGAACATATTTGGAGGGACAATATATGCCTCAGCCCAACAGATCTCTGACAGTATATCGTATAGCTTCTTGGTGGGTCTCTCCGTTCTATAGCTTACATTTTCAATCACTGTAGGGCTCTTTTGGGTGCTTCTCTCTAGTCTCACCTGCTTTCTCCTAATGTACAGCAGAGATGTGGCTTCTTTACTGGGTTGCAGCTGGAATTGCCAAAATCTCACTTCTGATAAGGACAGAGGACTAGTCTTTGTTTAGCTCTTTGGGAATTTAGACCCTAGTCAGCCATACCTAGCCATCTGACTGGAAGGGAATCTGGAGGGAAACAAAGCAAAAGAAACCTTAGTCATTTAAGTTTGCCACTTGAACTTAATATCAATGCTAATGATAACCTTACATGCAACAATAATTGGAAAGCTCTATTATGTCTTTAATGCAGACACATTTTGGATCAAAGATCATAAATTGAGAACTTAGAAGCAATGTTGGCAATAGACTAGCCCAACCTCCTAATCTTAGAGAAGAGAAAGCTTGTGTTTGGAGAGATTAAGGAACTTTCCCAAGGTCACAGATGCAGTAATCTATGAAACCAGATTCTAAACTAGATTGCAAACATGACTTCAAATTGAGCAGTAGAGGAAAGCAGTTGCCAAAGAATCCATTAAGATTTCTCTGTCAACAAAACAGACTATGTTTTATTAAGAGACATGTTAAGAGACAGTCTTATGAGAAAATGTGACAAAAAAAAAATCAATTGAGTCAACAAGAACCTATTAAGCACCTGCTATGTCCCAGGTAGTCTGCTAAAAGCTAGAGATACAAAGAAATGAGGGAAAATTTTCCCTGCTCTCAAAGAGTTCACAGTCTAATTAGTGGCTAGTGGTGGGGAAGAAAGAAGAGACAGAATGCAAGCAACGATGAATAAACACAATATATTCAGGATTGTTTTTCAGTTGTGTCCAACTCTTTGTGACCCCATTTGCAGTTTTCTTGGCAAAGATACTAGAGTGGTTTTGCCATTTTGCAGATGAGGAAACTGAGGCACACAGGATTAAGTGACTTACCCAAGTCACACAGGTAAGTGTCTGAGGCTGGACTTGAACTCAGGTTTTCCTGACTCCAGACCTGACACTCTATCCACTGAGCTACTCAGTTGCCATGCAATCAAGATAAATTGGAGTTAACCACAGAAAGAAGACCCTAGCACCAAGGGGTATCAAGAAAGGAACATGAGCTGAGAGTAAATAATTACTTCTCTTCAAACTCCTGCAATTTCATTGATATAAGTATTCTTTTCTTTGCTATAGATCACACTTCCTTATGAAATCACTAGATGGGCCTTGACATTGCATTCAGTAAAATCATCATCGCCACTATGCCACCAACCTGGTGAAGAATCTCTCTAGCTTAGCTATGCTAAGATAATAGACACAGTCAGTCACCATTCCCCTACTTGTATCCTTTTTAGTTTGGTAGAACCTTCTACTTCTGGTATATCATTAGAAAAAGCTACGGTAACTTTCATACTTTGATAAGGCATTGGAAAAGGACTTCTGTATATAGTTCTGGAAATTAGAACTATATATGTGTTTTTTCTTCTACGACTAAGCTTGAATGGAAAAAAATATCATTACCATCATATGAGTAGTTCACATCAAAACAGTTATAGGATTGAAGTACCCTGGAGAGTAATGAAGCACTTTTTTTTCCTCATCAGTCTGTAGAGTTAATTGCACTCTTGAAAGGCAGTACAAGATGCAGTACTAGTCTGAGCTCTTAGAAAGAGCTTGATGGTTTGGTAGTTTGATGGTTTGCCAATGAGGATTTAGTGGGCACAGCATAGAGCAGTAGTCCAACCGTGGATGCCTGCAGTGATATAAGGCCTGGGAAAGGACAAAAGAACTTGAAGGGCTCATTAAGCAAAAGCAATTCCTAAACAATGGCAAGAAAGAATTGGCAATGAGAAGTAAAGCCATGTGGGCTATGCCAAGTGCTACAGAGCCAAGCAGTTGAGCAGGCCCAGGAGAACATGTAAATGTTCACTTCAGGATTTATGCAACTTATGACCATAGAAAACAGTTCCAGACTGTTTGCCCAAGTCATCAGAAAAATTGAGGGCACAGGGCTTAACTGTGATTGAGATATGTCCATCTCACCTGCAGGCATTTATTTATATCATATGAGAATATGTTCTTCAAAAGGTCCACATCCTTCTTTTATGTTTCTATTTGTCTGAACTGAGTCTTCCTTAATGGCTTCTACTATCATTAGAGATGATTAATCTTGCTTTGTGATTTTGCCTTTAATTGGCAGTGGTTCCAAACAATTTAAAGTTACTTGGGTAGGAATTTGTCAGTAGATGAACTCAGAGACCTATCTTTTGACTCTGCTCTGTTAAACATATTTTCTGCTCTTTTTTAAATTGGTGACTTAGATAAAAACTTAGGTAACTGATTTGAACACTGAATTTGATAATAGAATGAAATTTAATATAGATAAATGTTATGTTTTACACTTTGGTTCAATGAATTTCTTCACAAGTATAAGTTAGGATAAATATGATTAGGCAATAGTTTGCTTGAAAAGGATCTGGAGATTTTGGATGACTGAAAGATTAATATGAGTTGACTAAAATAATTAGTTAGGTCAAAAAATTTTTTTAAAGCTAATTTGTTCTTAGGCTATGTTCATGGTTATTCATAGAACCAGAGCCTGGTATGCTGGCGTATCATCCCTTTGGGGGTTACTTCTCCATCTTCCACATACGTTGATAGACCAGGTATCCAGAGGACAATTATTCTTTCCTCAGGGATTAAGAACAACCTAGTGATTTTCTAGGACTGTTCTTCGTGAATCCCCAGTGATGTCCCATTACCATCCATCAGCCAGACTTCTATTGGCTATTTTAAAAGAGTATTTACATCATTTGGGGAATAGCTGACTAAAATATGATATGTAAATGTGATGGAATACTTAATCTTAATAAATGAAGAAATGGATGGTTTCAGAAATAGATGGAATGACTTATAAGAACTTGGACAAAGTGAAGTTAGCCTAACCAGAACAATTTATATGATAGTAATGGAATTTATACAATAACAAGGTCACTATTGTAAAAACAAACAACTTTGAAACACTTACAAATTCTGATCAATACGATGACCAACAATGATTCCAAGGGACCGGTAATGAAGCATAATGCTTACTTTCTGTCACACAAAGGTGATGAAACAACATACAAAACGGCACATGTATTTTTGGACATGGTCAATGCTTAAATTTGCTTTTCTTGACTATGAATATTTGCTACAAGTATTTTCTTCTTCCTTTTAGAGGAGAGATGCAAGGAAGAAAAAATAAATGGTTGGTTATTATTTAAAAGTAAAAAAGAATTCAACAAAATGCTATAGTAAGAATAATCGGTCTAAAATATCCTCTCTCCTCAGCAAAGGGAAAATTCTGGGTCACTTTCTCTCACAAGTAGACATAGGTACATAGAAGAGTGACCTTTAACTTTAAAGAACATCCAAAGGGTAAACTCAGCTTCTGATCAATGGATTCTTTTTCTTCCTTTGCAAAGTGCTCATGAAACTGCCCTTAGGTATAGCTCCCTTTGGGCTTTAAGGGGTGGTGCTGTTACTGAGTTCTGAAGTTGCCTTTCCTTGATATATCCAGTTTATACTCAGTGTCATTTTCAGATTCTGGTGCAGTCACTACCACCATCCATTGCTGCTCTGTAGTCTGTGGCTAGCCCCAGTGGAAATTGCTACTGGCTCCAATAGACTCTATTACCAATGTCTTATATCATTCAAAGTTTGCAAGGTCATAGCCTGGTCAAATTCTCTGGATATTTTGGCTTTTCTCGTAAGACCTTTAATTTGCCCTAAACATGCTTCTCTCTACTAACAAATGGATTAAT